>NW_027168299.1:0-44711 GCF_040954835.1 Lepisosteus oculatus
CGAAATAAACGCGTTTTTTCAGACAACTGAATCCCCATGTAGCAGCAAGGCTCAGAAGAGCCCACACACTCAGATCTTAACCCCAGTGTGCTGAAAGTGTCAAAACATGTTTTTCAGCAGAAATAAACATGTTTCTGCAAGTTTGGTCAACCCCATGTAAGTTATGGGGCAGTAACAGTACACTTTTCAAAACGTGTTTTCAGCCCGAAATAAACACGTTTTTTCAGACAACTGAATCCCCATGTAGCAACAAGGCTCAGAAGAGCCCACACACTCAGATCTTAACCCCAGTGTGCTGAAAGTGTCAAAACATGTTTTTCAGCAGAAATAAACATGTTTCTGCAAGTTTGGTCAACCCCATGTAAGTTATGGGGCAGTAACAGTACACTTTTCAAAACGTGTTTTTCAGCCCGAAATAAACGCGTTTTTTCAGACAACTGAATCCCCATGTAGCAGCAAGGCTCAGAAGAGCCCACACACTCAGATCTTAACCCCAGTGTGCTGAAAGTGTCAAACATGTTTTCAGCAGAAATAAACATGTTTCTGCAAGTTTGGTCAACCCCATGTAAGTTATGGGGCAGTAACAGTACACTTTTCAAAACGTGTTTTTCAGCCCGAAATAAACACGTTTTTTCAGACAACTGAATCCCCATGTAGCAACAAGGCTCAGAAGAGCCCACACACTCAGATCTTAACCCCAGTGTGCTGAAAGTGTCAAAACATGTTTTTCAGCAGAAATAAACATGTTTCTGCAAGTTTGGTCAACCCCATGTAAGTTATGGGGCAGTAACAGTACACTTTTCAAAACGTGTTTTTCAGCCCGAAATAAACGCGTTTTTTCAGACAACTGAATCCCCATGTAGCAGCAAGGCTCAGAAGAGCCCACACACTCAGATCTTAACCCCAGTGTGCTGAAAGTGTCAAAACATGTTTTTCAGCAGAAATAAACATGTTTCTGCAAGTTTGGTCAACCCCATGTAAGTTATGGGGCAGTAACAGTACACTTTTCAAAACGTGTTTTTCAGCCCGAAATAAACACGTTTTTTCAGACAACTGAATCCCCATGTAGCAACAAGGCTCAGAAGAGCCCACACACTCAGATCTTAACCCCAGTGTGCTGAAAGTGTCAAAACATGTTTTTCAGCAGAAATAAACATGTTTCTGCAAGTTTGGTCAACCCCATGTAAGTTATGGGGCAGTAACAGTACACTTTTCAAAACGTGTTTTTCAGCCCGAAATAAACGCGTTTTTTCAGACAACTGAATCCCCATGTAGCAACAAGGCTCAGAAGAGCCCACACACTCAGATCTTAACCCCAGTGTGCTGAAAGTGTCAAAACATGTTTTTCAGCAGAAATAAACATGTTTCTGCAAGTTTGGTCAACCCCATGTAAGTTATGGGGCAGTAACAGTACACTTTTCAAAACGTGTTTTTCAGCCCGAAATAAACGCGTTTTTTCAGACAGCTGAATCCCCATGTAGCAACAAGGCTCAGAAGATCCCACACACTCAGATCTTAACCCCAGTGTGCTGAAAGTGTCAAAACATGTTTTTCAGCAGAAATAAACATGTTTCTGCAAGTTTGGTCAACCCCATGTAAGTTATGGGGCAGTAACAGTACACTTTTCAAAACGTGTTTTTCAGCCCGAAATAAACGCGTTTTTTCAGACAACTGAATCCCCATGTAGCAACAAGGCTCAGAAGAGCCCACACACTCAGATCTTAACCCCAGTGTGCAGAAAGGTTCAAAACATGTTTTTCAGCAGAAATAAACATGTTTCTGCAAGTTTGGTCAACCCCATGTAAGTTATGGGGCAGTAACAGTACACTTTTCAAAACGTGTTTTTCAGCCCGAAATAAACGCGTTTTTTCAGACAACTGAATACCCATGTAGCAGCAAGGCTCAGAAGAGCCCACACACTCAGATCTTAACCCCAGTGTGAGAAAGGGTCAAAACGTGTTTTTCAGCAGAAATAAACATGTTTCTGCAAGTTTGGTCAACCCCATGTAAGTTATGGGGCAGTAACAGTACACTTTTCAAAACGTGTTTTTCAGCCCGAAATAAACGCGTTTTTTCAGACAACTGAATCCCCATGTAGCAGCAAGGCTCAGAAGAGCCCACACACTCAGATCTTAACCCCAGTGTGCTGAAAGTGTCAAAACATGTTTTTCAGCAGAAATAAACATGTTTCTGCAAGTTTGGTCAACCCCATGTAAGTTATGGGGCAGTAACAGTACACTTTTCAAAACGTGTTTTTCAGCCCGAAATAAACACGTTTTTTCAGACAACTGAATCCCCATGTAGCAACAAGGCTCAGAAGAGCCCACACACTCAGATCTTAACCCCAGTGTGCTGAAAGTGTCAAACATGTTTTTCAGCAGAAATAAACATGTTTCTGCAAGTTTGGTCAACCCCATGTAAGTTATGGGGCAGTAACAGTACACTTTTCAAAACGTGTTTTTCAGCCCGAAATAAACGCGTTTTTTCAGACAACTGAATCCCCATGTAGCAGCAAGGCTCAGAAGAGCCCACACACTCAGATCTTAACCCCAGTGTGCTGAAAGTGTCAAAACATGTTTTTCAGCAGAAATAAACATGTTTCTGCAAGTTTGGTCAACCCCATGTAAGTTATGGGGCAGTAACAGTACACTTTTCAAAACGTGTTTTTCAGCCCGAAATAAACACGTTTTTTCAGACAACTGAATCCCCATGTAGCAACAAGGCTCAGAAGAGCCCACACACTCAGATCTTAACCCCAGTGTGCAGAAAGGGTCAAAACGTGTTTTTCAGCAGAAATAAACATGTTTCTGCAAGTTTGGTCAACCCCATGTAAGTTATGGGGCAGTAACAGTACACTTTTCAAAACGTGTTTTTCAGCCCGAAATAAACGCGTTTTTTCAGACAACTGAATCCCCATGTAGCAGCAAGGCTCAGAAGAGCCCACACACTCAGATCTTAACCCCAGTGTGCTGAAAGTGTCAAAACATGTTTTTCAGCAGAAATAAACATGTTTCTGCAAGTTTGGTCAACCCCATGTAAGTTATGGGGCAGTAACAGTACACTTTTCAAAACGTGTTTTTCAGCCCGAAATAAACACGTTTTTTCAGACAACTGAATCCCCATGTAGCAACAAGGCTCAGAAGAGCCCACACACTCAGATCTTAACCCCAGTGTGCTGAAAGTGTCAAAACATGTTTTTCAGCAGAAATAAACATGTTTCTGCAAGTTTGGTCAACCCCATGTAAGTTATGGGGCAGTAACAGTACACTTTTCAAAACGTGTTTTTCAGCCCGAAATAAACGCGTTTTTTCAGACAACTGAATACCCATGTAGCAGCAAGGCTCAGAAGAGCCCACACACTCAGATCTTAACCCCAGTGTGCAGAAAGGGTCAAAACGTGTTTTTCAGCAGAAATAAACATGTTTCTGCAAGTTTGGTCAACCCCATGTAAGTTATGGGGCAGTAACAGTACACTTTTCAAAACGTGTTTTTCAGCCCGAAATAAACGCGTTTTTTCAGACAACTGAATCCCCATGTAGCAGCAAGGCTCAGAAGAGCCCACACACTCAGATCTTAACCCCAGTGTGCTGAAAGTGTCAAAACATGTTTTTCAGCAGAAATAAACATGTTTCTGCAAGTTTGGTCAACCCCATGTAAGTTATGGGGCAGTAACAGTACACTTTTCAAAACGTGTTTTTCAGCCCGAAATAAACACGTTTTTTCAGACAACTGAATCCCCATGTAGCAACAAGGCTCAGAAGAGCCCACACACTCAGATCTTAACCCCAGTGTGCTGAAAGTGTCAAAACATGTTTTTCAGCAGAAATAAACATGTTTCTGCAAGTTTGGTCAACCCCATGTAAGTTATGGGGCAGTAACAGTACACTTTTCAAAACGTGTTTTTCAGCCCGAAATAAACGCGTTTTTTTCAGACAACTGAATCCCCATGTAGCAACAAGGCTCAGAAGAGCCCACACACTCAGATCTTAACCCCAGTGTGCTGAAAGTGTCAAAACATGTTTTTCAGCAGAAATAAACATGTTTCTGCAAGTTTGGTCAACCCCATGTAAGTTATGGGGCAGTAACAGTACACTTTTCAAAACGTGTTTTTCAGCCCGAAATAAACGCGTTTTTCAGACAGCTGAATCCCCATGTAGCAACAAGGCTCAGAAGATCCCACACACTCAGATCTTAACCCCAGTGTGCTGAAAGTGTCAAAACATGTTTTTCAGCAGAAATAAACATGTTTCTGCAAGTTTGGTCAACCCCATGTAAGTTATGGGGCAGTAACAGTACACTTTCAAAACGTGTTTTTCAGCCCGAAATAAACGCGTTTTTTCAGACAACTGAATCCCCATGTAGCAACAAGGCTCAGAAGAGCCCACACACTCAGATCTTAACCCCAGTGTGCAGAAAGGTTCAAAACATGTTTTTCAGCAGAAATAAACATGTTTCTGCAAGTTTGGTCAACCCCATGTAAGTTATGGGGCAGTAACAGTACACTTTTCAAAACGTGTTTTTCAGCCCGAAATAAACGCGTTTTTTCAGACAACTGAATACCCATGTAGCAGCAAGGCTCAGAAGAGCCCACACACTCAGATCTTAACCCCAGTGTGCAGAAAGGGTCAAAACGTGTTTTTCAGCAGAAATAAACATGTTTCTGCAAGTTTGGTCAACCCCATGTAAGTTATGGGGCAGTAACAGTACACTTTTCAAAACGTGTTTTTCAGCCCGAAATAAACGCGTTTTTTCAGACAACTGAATACCCATGTAGCAGCAAGGCTCAGAAGAGCCCACACACTCAGATCTTAACCCCAGTGTGAAGAAAGGGTCAAAACGTGTTTTTCAGCAGAAATAAACATGTTTCTGCAAGTTTGGTCAACCCCATGTAAGTTATGGGGCAGTAACAGTACACTTTTCAAAACGTGTTTTTCAGCCCGAAATAAACGCGTTTTTTCAGACAACTGAATCCCCATGTAGCAGCAAGGCTCAGAAGAGCCCACACACTCAGATCTTAACCCCAGTGTGCTGAAAGTGTCAAAACATGTTTTTCAGCAGAAATAAACATGTTTCTGCAAGTTTGGTCAACCCCATGTAAGTTATGGGGCAGTAACAGTACACTTTTCAAAACGTGTTTTTCAGCCCGAAATAAACACGTTTTTTCAGACAACTGAATCCCCATGTAGCAACAAGGCTCAGAAGAGCCCACACACTCAGATCTTAACCCCAGTGTGCTGAAAGTGTCAAACATGTTTTTCAGCAGAAATAAACATGTTTCTGCAAGTTTGGTCAACCCCATGTAAGTTATGGGGCAGTAACAGTACACTTTTCAAAACGTGTTTTTCAGCCCGAAATAAACGCGTTTTTCAGACAACTGAATCCCCATGTAGCAGCAAGGCTCAGAAGAGCCCACACACTCAGATCTTAACCCCAGTGTGCTGAAAGTGTCAAAACATGTTTTTCAGCAGAAATAAACATGTTTCTGCAAGTTTGGTCAACCCCATGTAAGTTATGGGGCAGTAACAGTACACTTTTCAAAACGTGTTTTTCAGCCCGAAATAAACACGTTTTTTCAGACAACTGAATCCCCATGTAGCAACAAGGCTCAGAAGAGCCCACACACTCAGATCTTAACCCCAGTGTGCAGAAAGGGTCAAAACGTGTTTTTCAGCAGAAATAAACATGTTTCTGCAAGTTTGGTCCCCATGTAAGTTATGGGGCAGTAACAGTACACTTTTCAAAACGTGTTTTTCAGCCCGAAATAAAACGCGTTTTTTTCAGACAACTGAATCCCCATGTAGCAGCAAGGCTCAGAAGAGCCCACACACTCAGATCTTAACCCCAGTGTGCTGAAAGTGTCAAAACGTGTTTTTCAGCAGAAATAAACATGTTTCTGCAAGTTTGGTCAACCCCATGTAAGTTATGGGGCAGTAACAGTACACTTTTCAAAACGTGTTTTTCAGCCCGAAATAAACACGTTTTTTCAGACAACTGAATCCCCATGTAGCAACAAGGCTCAGAAGAGCCCACACACTCAGATCTTAACCCCAGTGTGCTGAAAGTGTCAAAACATGTTTTTCAGCAGAAATAAACATGTTTCTGCAAGTTTGGTCAACCCCATGTAAGTTATGGGGCAGTAACAGTACACTTTTCAAAACGTGTTTTTCAGCCCGAAATAAACGCGTTTTTTCAGACAACTGAATACCCATGTAGCAGCAAGGCTCAGAAGAGCCCACACACTCAGATCTTAACCCCAGTGTGCAGAAAGGGTCAAAACGTGTTTTTCAGCAGAAATAAACATGTTTCTGCAAGTTTGGTCAACCCCATGTAAGTTATGGGGCAGTAACAGTACACTTTTCAAAACGTGTTTTTCAGCCCGAAATAAACGCGTTTTTTCAGACAACTGAATCCCCATGTAGCAGCAAGGCTCAGAAGAGCCCACACACTCAGATCTTAACCCCAGTGTGCTGAAAGTGTCAAAACATGTTTTTCAGCAGAAATAAACATGTTTCTGCAAGTTTGGTCAACCCCATGTAAGTTATGGGGCAGTAACAGTACACTTTTCAAAACGTGTTTTTCAGCCCGAAATAAACACGTTTTTTCAGACAACTGAATCCCCATGTAGCAACAAGGCTCAGAAGAGCCCACACACTCAGATCTTAACCCCAGTGTGCTGAAAGTGTCAAAACATGTTTTTCAGCAGAAATTAAACATGTTTCTGCAAGTTTGGTCAACCCCATGTAAGTTATGGGGCAGTAACAGTACACTTTTCAAAACGTGTTTTTCAGCCCGAAATAAACGCGTTTTTTCAGACAACTGAATACCCATGTAGCAGCAAGGCTCAGAAGAGCCCACACACTCAGATCTTAACCCCAGTGTGCAGAAAGGGTCAAAACGTGTTTTTCAGCAGAAATAAACATGTTTCTGCAAGTTTGGTCAACCCCATGTAAGTTATGGGGCAGTAACAGTACACTTTTCAAAACGTGTTTTTCAGCCCGAAATAAACGCGTTTTTTCAGACAACTGAATCCCCATGTAGCAGCAAGGCTCAGAAGAGCCCACACACTCAGATCTTAACCCCAGTGTGCTGAAAGTGTCAAAACATGTTTTTCAGCAGAAATAAACATGTTTCTGCAAGTTTGGTCAACCCCATGTAAGTTATGGGGCAGTAACAGTACACTTTTCAAAACGTGTTTTTCAGCCCGAAATAAACACGTTTTTTCAGACAACTGAATCCCCATGTAGCAACAAGGCTCAGAAGAGCCCACACACTCAGATCTTAACCCCAGTGTGCTGAAAGTGTCAAAACATGTTTTTCAGCAGAAATAAACATGTTTCTGCAAGTTTGGTCAACCCCATGTAAGTTATGGGGCAGTAACAGTACACTTTTCAAAACGTGTTTTTCAGCCCGAAATAAACGCGTTTTTTCAGACAACTGAATCCCCATGTAGCAGCAAGGCTCAGAAGAGCCCACACACTCAGATCTTAACCCCAGTGTGCTGAAAGTGTCAAAACATGTTTTTCAGCAGAAATAAACATGTTTCTGCAAGTTTGGTCAACCCCATGTAAGTTATGGGGCAGTAACAGTACACTTTTCAAAACGTGTTTTTCAGCCCGAAATAAACACGTTTTTTCAGACAACTGAATCCCCATGTAGCAACAAGGCTCAGAAGAGCCCACACACTCAGATCTTAACCCCAGTGTGCTGAAAGTGTCAAAACATGTTTTTCAGCAGAAATAAACATGTTTCTGCAAGTTTGGTCAACCCCATGTAAGTTATGGGGCAGTAACAGTACACTTTTCAAAACGTGTTTTTCAGCCCGAAATAAACGCGTTTTTTCAGACAACTGAATCCCCATGTAGCAGCAAGGCTCAGAAGAGCCCACACACTCAGATCTTAACCCCAGTGTGCTGAAAGTGTCAAAACATGTTTTTCAGCAGAAATAAACATGTTTCTGCAAGTTTGGTCAACCCCATGTAAGTTATGGGGCAGTAACAGTACACTTTTCAAAACGTGTTTTTCAGCCCGAAATAAACACGTTTTTTCAGACAACTGAATCCCCATGTAGCAACAAGGCTCAGAAGAGCCCACACACTCAGATCTTAACCCCAGTGTGCTGAAAGTGTCAAAACATGTTTTTCAGCAGAAATAAACATGTTTCTGCAAGTTTGGTCAACCCCATGTAAGTTATGGGGCAGTAACAGTACACTTTTCAAAACGTGTTTTTCAGCCCGAAATAAACGCGTTTTTTCAGACAACTGAATCCCCATGTAGCAACAAGGCTCAGAAGAGCCCACACACTCAGATCTTAACCCCAGTGTGCTGAAAGTGTCAAAACATGTTTTTCAGCAGAAATAAACATGTTTCTGCAAGTTTGGTCAACCCCATGTAAGTTATGGGGCAGTAACAGTACACTTTTCAAAACGTGTTTTTCAGCCCGAAATAAACGCGTTTTTTCAGACAGCTGAATCCCCATGTAGCAACAAGGCTCAGAAGATCCCACACACTCAGATCTTAACCCCAGTGTGCTGAAAGTGTCAAAACATGTTTTTCAGCAGAAATAAACATGTTTCTGCAAGTTTGGTCAACCCCATGTAAGTTATGGGGCAGTAACAGTACACTTTTCAAAACGTGTTTTTCAGCCCGAAATAAACGCGTTTTTTCAGACAACTGAATCCCCATGTAGCAACAAGGCTCAGAAGAGCCCACACACTCAGATCTTAACCCCAGTGTGCAGAAAGGTTCAAAACATGTTTTTCAGCAGAAATAAACATGTTTCTGCAAGTTTGGTCAACCCCATGTAAGTTATGGGGCAGTAACAGTACACTTTTCAAAACGTGTTTTTCAGCCCGAAATAAACGCGTTTTTTCAGACAACTGAATACCCATGTAGCAGCAAGGCTCAGAAGAGCCCACACACTCAGATCTTAACCCCAGTGTGCAGAAAGGGTCAAAACGTGTTTTTCAGCAGAAATAAACATGTTTCTGCAAGTTTGGTCAACCCCATGTAAGTTATGGGGCAGTAACAGTACACTTTTCAAAACGTGTTTTTCAGCCCGAAATAAACGCGTTTTTTCAGACAACTGAATACCCATGTAGCAGCAAGGCTCAGAAGAGCCCACACACTCAGATCTTAACCCCAGTGTGCTGAAAGTGTCAAAACATGTTTTTCAGCAGAAATAAACATGTTTCTGCAAGTTTGGTCAACCCCATGTAAGTTATGGGGCAGTAACAGTACACTTTTCAAAACGTGTTTTTCAGCCCGAAATAAACGCGTTTTTTCAGACAACTGAATCCCCATGTAGCAGCAAGGCTCAGAAGAGCCCACACACTCAGATCTTAACCCCAGTGTGCTGAAAGTGTCAAAACATGTTTTTCAGCAGAAATAAACATGTTTCTGCAAGTTTGGTCAACCCCATGTAAGTTATGGGGCAGTAACAGTACACTTTTCAAAACGTGTTTTTCAGCCCGAAATAAACACGTTTTTTCAGACAACTGAATCCCCATGTAGCAACAAGGCTCAGAAGAGCCCACACACTCAGATCTTAACCCCAGTGTGCTGAAAGTGTCAAAACATGTTTTTCAGCAGAAATAAACATGTTTCTGCAAGTTTGGTCAACCCCATGTAAGTTATGGGGCAGTAACAGTACACTTTTCAAAACGTGTTTTTCAGCCCGAAATAAACGCGTTTTTTCAGACAACTGAATCCCCATGTAGCAGCAAGGCTCAGAAGAGCCCACACACTCAGATCTTAACCCCAGTGTGCTGAAAGTGTCAAAACATGTTTTTCAGCAGAAATAAACATGTTTCTGCAAGTTTGGTCAACCCCATGTAAGTTATGGGGCAGTAACAGTACACTTTTCAAAACGTGTTTTTCAGCCCGAAATAAACACGTTTTTTCAGACAACTGAATCCCCATGTAGCAACAAGGCTCAGAAGAGCCCACACACTCAGATCTTAACCCCAGTGTGCTGAAAGTGTCAAAACATGTGTTTCAGCAGAAATAAACATGTTTCTGCAAGTTTGGTCAACCCCATGTAAGTTATGGGGCAGTAACAGTACACTTTTCAAAACGTGTTTTTCAGCCCGAAATAAACGCGTTTTTTCAGACAACTGAATCCCCATGTAGCAACAAGGCTCAGAAGAGCCCACACACTCAGATCTTAACCCCAGTGTGCTGAAAGTGTCAAAACATGTTTTTCAGCAGAAATAAACATGTTTCTGCAAGTTTGGTCAACCCCATGTAAGTTATGGGGCAGTAACAGTACACTTTTCAAAACGTGTTTTTCAGCCCGAAATAAACGCGTTTTTTCAGACAACTGAATCCCCATGTAGCAACAAGGCTCAGAAGAGCCCACACACTCAGATCTTAACCCCAGTGTGCAGAAAGGTTCAAAACATGTTTTTCAGCAGAAATAAACATGTTTCTGCAAGTTTGGTCAACCCCATGTAAGTTATGGGGCAGTAACAGTACACTTTTCAAAACGTGTTTTTCAGCCCGAAATAAACGCGTTTTTTCAGACAACTGAATACCCATGTAGCAGCAAGGCTCAGAAGAGCCCACACACTCAGATCTTAACCCCAGTGTGCAGAAAGGGTCAAAACGTGTTTTTCAGCAGAAATAAACATGTTTCTGCAAGTTTGGTCAACCCCATGTAAGTTATGGGGCAGTAACAGTACACTTTTCAAAACGTGTTTTTCAGCCCGAAATAAACGCGTTTTTTCAGACAACTGAATACCCATGTAGCAGCAAGGCTCAGAAGAGCCCACACACTCAGATCTTAACCCCAGTGTGCTGAAAGTGTCAAAACATGTTTTTCAGCAGAAATAAACATGTTTCTGCAAGTTTGGTCAACCCCATGTAAGTTATGGGGCAGTAACAGTACACTTTTCAAAACGTGTTTTTCAGCCCGAAATAAACGCGTTTTTTCAGACAACTGAATCCCCATGTAGCAGCAAGGCTCAGAAGAGCCCACACACTCAGATCTTAACCCCAGTGTGCTGAAAGTGTCAAAACATGTTTTTCAGCAGAAATAAACATGTTTCTGCAAGTTTGGTCAACCCCATGTAAGTTATGGGGCAGTAACAGTACACTTTTCAAAACGTGTTTTTCAGCCCGAAATAAACACGTTTTTTCAGACAACTGAATCCCCATGTAGCAACAAGGCTCAGAAGAGCCCACACACTCAGATCTTAACCCCAGTGTGCTGAAAGTGTCAAAACATGTTTTTCAGCAGAAATAAACATGTTTCTGCAAGTTTGGTCAACCCCATGTAAGTTATGGGGCAGTAACAGTACACTTTTCAAAACGTGTTTTTCAGCCCGAAATAAACGCGTTTTTTCAGACAACTGAATCCCCATGTAGCAGCAAGGCTCAGAAGAGCCCACACACTCAGATCTTAACCCCAGTGTGCAGAAAGGGTCAAAACGTGTTTTTCAGCAGAAATAAACATGTTTCTGCAAGTTTGGTCAACCCCATGTAAGTTATGGGGCAGTAACAGTACACTTTTCAAAACGTGTTTTTCAGCCCGAAATAAACGCGTTTTTTCAGACAACTGAATACCCATGTAGCAGCAAGGCTCAGAAGAGCCCACACACTCAGATCTTAACCCCAGTGTGAAGAAAGGGTCAAAACGTGTTTTTCAGCAGAAATAAACATGTTTCTGCAAGTTTGGTCAACCCCATGTAAGTTATGGGGCAGTAACAGTACACTTTTCAAAACGTGTTTTTCAGCCCGAAATAAACGCGTTTTTTCAGACAACTGAATCCCCATGTAGCAGCAAGGCTCAGAAGAGCCCACACACTCAGATCTTAACCCCAGTGTGCTGAAAGTGTCAAAACGTGTTTTTCAGCAGAAATAAACATGTTTCTGCAAGTTTGGTCAACCCCATGTAAGTTATGGGGCAGTAACAGTACACTTTTCAAAACGTGTTTTTCAGCCCGAAATAAACACGTTTTTTCAGACAACTGAATCCCCATGTAGCAACAAGGCTCAGAAGAGCCCACACACTCAGATCTTAACCCCAGTGTGCAGAAAGGTTCAAAACATGTTTTTCAGCAGAAATAAACATGTTTCTGCAAGTTTGGTCAACCCCATGTAAGTTATGGGGCAGTAACAGTACACGTTTCAAAACGTGTTTTTCAGCCCGAAATAAACGCGTTTTTTCAGACAACTGAATCCCCATGTAGCAACAAGGCTCAGAAGAGCCCACACACTCAGATCTTAACCCCAGTGTGCAGAAAGGTTCAAAACATGTTTTTCAGCAGAAATAAACATGTTTCTGCAAGTTTGGTCAACCCCATGTAAGTTATGGGGCAGTAACAGTACACTTTTCAAAACGTGTTTTTCAGCCCGAAATAAACGCGTTTTTTCAGACAACTGAATACCCATGTAGCAGCAAGGCTCAGAAGAGCCCACACACTCAGATCTTAACCCCAGTGTGCAGAAAGGGTCAAAACGTGTTTTTCAGCAGAAATAAACATGTTTCTGCAAGTTTGGTCAACCCCATGTAAGTTATGGGGCAGTAACAGTACACTTTTCAAAACGTGTTTTTCAGCCCGAAATAAACGCGTTTTTTCAGACAACTGAATACCCATGTAGCAGCAAGGCTCAGAAGAGCCCACACACTCAGATCTTAACCCCAGTGTGCAGAAAGGGTCAAAACGTGTTTTTCAGCAGAAATAAACATGTTTCTGCAAGTTTGGTCAACCCCATGTAAGTTATGGGGCAGTAACAGTACACTTTTCAAAACGTGTTTTTCAGCCCGAAATAAACGCGTTTTTTCAGACAACTGAATCCCCATGTAGCAGCAAGGCTCAGAAGAGCCCACACACTCAGATCTTAACCCCAGTGTGCTGAAAGTGTCAAAACATGTTTTTCAGCAGAAATAAACATGTTTCTGCAAGTTTGGTCAACCCCATGTAAGTTATGGGGCAGTAACAGTACACTTTTCAAAACGTGTTTTTCAGCCCGAAATAAACACGTTTTTTCAGACAACTGAATCCCCATGTAGCAACAAGGCTCAGAAGAGCCCACACACTCAGATCTTAACCCCAGTGTGCTGAAAGTGTCAAAACATGTTTTTCAGCAGAAATAAACATGTTTCTGCAAGTTTGGTCAACCCCATGTAAGTTATGGGGCAGTAACAGTACACTTTTCAAAACGTGTTTTTCAGCCCGAAATAAACGCGTTTTTTCAGACAACTGAATCCCCATGTAGCAGCAAGGCTCAGAAGAGCCCACACACTCAGATCTTAACCCCAGTGTGCTGAAAGTGTCAAAACATGTTTTTCAGCAGAAATAAACATGTTTCTGCAAGTTTGGTCAACCCCATGTAAGTTATGGGGCAGTAACAGTACACTTTTCAAAACGTGTTTTTCAGCCCGAAATAAACACGTTTTTTCAGACAACTGAATCCCCATGTAGCAACAAGGCTCAGAAGAGCCCACACACTCAGATCTTAACCCCAGTGTGCTGAAAGTGTCAAAACATGTTTTTCAGCAGAAATAAACATGTTTCTGCAAGTTTGGTCAACCCCATGTAAGTTATGGGGCAGTAACAGTACACTTTTCAAAACGTGTTTTTCAGCCCGAAATAAACGCGTTTTTTCAGACAACTGAATCCCCATGTAGCAACAAGGCTCAGAAGAGCCCACACACTCAGATCTTAACCCCAGTGTGCTGAAAGTGTCAAAACATGTTTTTCAGCAGAAATAAACATGTTTCTGCAAGTTTGGTCAACCCCATGTAAGTTATGGGGCAGTAACAGTACACTTTTCAAAACGTGTTTTTCAGCCCGAAATAAACGCGTTTTTTCAGACAGCTGAATCCCCATGTAGCAACAAGGCTCAGAAGATCCCACACACTCAGATCTTAACCCCAGTGTGCTGAAAGTGTCAAAACATGTTTTTCAGCAGAAATAAACATGTTTCTGCAAGTTTGGTCAACCCCATGTAAGTTATGGGGCAGTAACAGTACACTTTTCAAAACGTGTTTTTCAGCCCGAAATAAACGCGTTTTTTCAGACAACTGAATCCCCATGTAGCAACAAGGCTCAGAAGAGCCCACACACTCAGATCTTAACCCCAGTGTGCAGAAAGGTTCAAAACATGTTTTTCAGCAGAAATAAACATGTTTCTGCAAGTTTGGTCAACCCCATGTAAGTTATGGGGCAGTAACAGTACACTTTTCAAAACGTGTTTTTCAGCCCGAAATAAACGCGTTTTTTCAGACAACTGAATACCCATGTAGCAGCAAGGCTCAGAAGAGCCCACACACTCAGATCTTAACCCCAGTGTGCAGAAAGGGTCAAAACGTGTTTTTCAGCAGAAATAAACATGTTTCTGCAAGTTTGGTCAACCCCATGTAAGTTATGGGGCAGTAACAGTACACTTTTCAAAACGTGTTTTTCAGCCCGAAATAAACGCGTTTTTTCAGACAACTGAATACCCATGTAGCAGCAAGGCTCAGAAGAGCCCACACACTCAGATCTTAACCCCAGTGTGCTGAAAGTGTCAAAACATGTTTTTCAGCAGAAATAAACATGTTTCTGCAAGTTTGGTCAACCCCATGTAAGTTATGGGGCAGTAACAGTACACTTTTCAAAACGTGTTTTTCAGCCCGAAATAAACGCGTTTTTTCAGACAACTGAATCCCCATGTAGCAGCAAGGCTCAGAAGAGCCCACACACTCAGATCTTAACCCCAGTGTGCTGAAAGTGTCAAAACATGTTTTTCAGCAGAAATAAACATGTTTCTGCAAGTTTGGTCAACCCCATGTAAGTTATGGGGCAGTAACAGTACACTTTTCAAAACGTGTTTTTCAGCCCGAAATAAACACGTTTTTTCAGACAACTGAATCCCCATGTAGCAACAAGGCTCAGAAGAGCCCACACACTCAGATCTTAACCCCAGTGTGCTGAAAGTGTCAAAACATGTTTTTCAGCAGAAATAAACATGTTTCTGCAAGTTTGGTCAACCCCATGTAAGTTATGGGGCAGTAACAGTACACTTTTCAAAACGTGTTTTTCAGCCCGAAATAAACGCGTTTTTTCAGACAACTGAATCCCCATGTAGCAGCAAGGCTCAGAAGAGCCCACACACTCAGATCTTAACCCCAGTGTGCTGAAAGTGTCAAAACATGTTTTTCAGCAGAAATAAACATGTTTCTGCAAGTTTGGTCAACCCCATGTAAGTTATGGGGCAGTAACAGTACACTTTTCAAAACGTGTTTTTCAGCCCGAAATAAACACGTTTTTTCAGACAACTGAATCCCCATGTAGCAACAAGGCTCAGAAGAGCCCACACACTCAGATCTTAACCCCAGTGTGCTGAAAGTGTCAAAACATGTTTTTCAGCAGAAATAAACATGTTTCTGCAAGTTTGGTCAACCCCATGTAAGTTATGGGGCAGTAACAGTACACTTTTCAAAACGTGTTTTTCAGCCCGAAATAAACGCGTTTTTTCAGACAACTGAATACCCATGTAGCAGCAAGGCTCAGAAGAGCCCACACACTCAGATCTTAACCCCAGTGTGCAGAAAGGGTCAAAACGTGTTTTTCAGCAGAAATAAACATGTTTCTGCAAGTTTGGTCAACCCCATGTAAGTTATGGGGCAGTAACAGTACACTTTTCAAAACGTGTTTTTCAGCCCGAAATAAACGCGTTTTTTCAGACAACTGAATACCCATGTAGCAGCAAGGCTCAGAAGAGCCCACACACTCAGATCTTAACCCCAGTGTGCAGAAAGGGTCAAAACGTGTTTTTCAGCAGAAATAAACATGTTTCTGCAAGTTTGGTCAACCCCATGTAAGTTATGGGGCAGTAACAGTACACTTTTCAAAACGTGTTTTTCAGCCCGAAATAAACGCGTTTTTTCAGACAACTGAATCCCCATGTAGCAGCAAGGCTCAGAAGAGCCCACACACTCAGATCTTAACCCCAGTGTGCTGAAAGTGTCAAAACATGTTTTTCAGCAGAAATAAACATGTTTCTGCAAGTTTGGTCAACCCCATGTAAGTTATGGGGCAGTAACAGTACACTTTTCAAAACGTGTTTTTCAGCCCGAAATAAACACGTTTTTTCAGACAACTGAATCCCCATGTAGCAACAAGGCTCAGAAGAGCCCACACACCCAGATCTTAACCCCAGTGTGCTGAAAGTGTCAAAACATGTTTTTCAGCAGAAATAAACATGTTTCTGCAAGTTTGGTCAACCCCATGTAAGTTATGGGGCAGTAACAGTACACTTTTCAAAACGTGTTTTTCAGCCCGAAATAAACGCGTTTTTTCAGACAACTGAATCCCCATGTAGCAGCAAGGCTCAGAAGAGCCCACACACTCAGATCTTAACCCCAGTGTGCTGAAAGTGTCAAAACATGTTTTTCAGCAGAAATAAACATGTTTCTGCAAGTTTGGTCAACCCCATGTAAGTTATGGGGCAGTAACAGTACACTTTTCAAAACGTGTTTTTCAGCCCGAAATAAACACGTTTTTTCAGACAACTGAATCCCCATGTAGCAACAAGGCTCAGAAGAGCCCACACACTCAGATCTTAACCCCAGTGTGCTGAAAGTGTCAAAACATGTTTTTCAGCAGAAATAAACATGTTTCTGCAAGTTTGGTCAACCCCATGTAAGTTATGGGGCAGTAACAGTACACTTTTCAAAACGTGTTTTTCAGCCCGAAATAAACGCGTTTTTTCAGACAACTGAATCCCCATGTAGCAACAAGGCTCAGAAGAGCCCACACACTCAGATCTTAACCCCAGTGTGCTGAAAGTGTCTAAACATGTTTTTCAGCAGAAATAAACATGTTTCTGCAAGTTTGGTCAACCCCATGTAAGTTATGGGGCAGTAACAGTACACTTTTCAAAACGTGTTTTTCAGCCCGAAATAAACGCGTTTTTTCAGACAGCTGAATCCCCATGTAGCAACAAGGCTCAGAAGATCCCACACACTCAGATCTTAACCCCAGTGTGCTGAAAGTGTCAAAACATGTTTTTCAGCAGAAATAAACATGTTTCTGCAAGTTTGGTCAACCCCATGTAAGTTATGGGGCAGTAACAGTACACTTTTCAAAACGTGTTTTTCAGCCCGAAATAAACGCGTTTTTTCAGACAACTGAATCCCCATGTAGCAACAAGGCTCAGAAGAGCCCACACACTCAGATCTTAACCCCAGTGTGCAGAAAGGTTCAAAACATGTTTTTCAGCAGAAATAAACATGTTTCTGCAAGTTTGGTCAACCCCATGTAAGTTATGGGGCAGTAACAGTACACTTTTCAAAACGTGTTTTTCAGCCCGAAATAAACGCGTTTTTTCAGACAACTGAATACCCATGTAGCAGCAAGGCTCAGAAGAGCCCACACACTCAGATCTTAACCCCAGTGTGCAGAAAGGGTCAAAACGTGTTTTTCAGCAGAAATAAACATGTTTCTGCAAGTTTGGTCAACCCCATGTAAGTTATGGGGCAGTAACAGTACACTTTTCAAAACGTGTTTTTCAGCCCGAAATAAACGCGTTTTTTCAGACAACTGAATACCCATGTAGCAGCAAGGCTCAGAAGAGCCCACACACTCAGATCTTAACCCCAGTGTGAAGAAAGGGTCAAAACGTGTTTTTCAGCAGAAATAAACATGTTTCTGCAAGTTTGGTCAACCCCATGTAAGTTATGGGGCAGTAACAGTACACTTTTCAAAACGTGTTTTTCAGCCCGAAATAAACGCGTTTTTTCAGACAACTGAATCCCCATGTAGCAGCAAGGCTCAGAAGAGCCCACACACTCAGATCTTAACCCCAGTGTGCTGAAAGTGTCAAAACATGTTTTTCAGCAGAAATAAACATGTTTCTGCAAGTTTGGTCAACCCCATGTAAGTTATGGGGCAGTAACAGTACACTTTTCAAAACGTGTTTTTCAGCCCGAAATAAACACGTTTTTTCAGACAACTGAATCCCCATGTAGCAACAAGGCTCAGAAGAGCCCACACACTCAGATCTTAACCCCAGTGTGCAGAAAGGTTCAAAACATGTTTTTCAGCAGAAATAAACATGTTTCTGCAAGTTTGGTCAACCCCATGTAAGTTATGGGGCAGTAACAGTACACTTTTCAAAACGTGTTTTTCAGCCCGAAATAAACGCGTTTTTTCAGACAACTGAATACCCATGTAGCAGCAAGGCTCAGAAGAGCCCACACACTCAGATCTTAACCCCAGTGTGCTGAAAGTGTCAAAACATGTTTTTCAGCAGAAATAAACATGTTTCTGCAAGTTTGGTCAACCCCATGTAAGTTATGGGGCAGTAACAGTACACTTTTCAAAACGTGTTTTTCAGCCCGAAATAAACACGTTTTTTCAGACAACTGAATCCCCATGTAGCAACAAGGCTCAGAAGAGCCCACACACTCAGATCTTAACCCCAGTGTGCTGAAAGTGTCAAAACATGTTTTTCAGCAGAAATAAACATGTTTCTGCAAGTTTGGTCAACCCCATGTAAGTTATGGGGCAGTAACAGTACACTTTTCAAAACGTGTTTTTCAGCCCGAAATAAACGCGTTTTTTCAGACAACTGAATCCCCATGTAGCAGCAAGGCTCAGAAGAGCCCACACACTCAGATCTTAACCCCAGTGTGCTGAAAGTGTCAAAACATGTTTTTCAGCAGAAATAAACATGTTTCTGCAAGTTTGGTCAACCCCATGTAAGTTATGGGGCAGTAACAGTACACTTTTCAAAACGTGTTTTTCAGCCCGAAATAAACACGTTTTTTCAGACAACTGAATCCCCATGTAGCAACAAGGCTCAGAAGAGCCCACACACTCAGATCTTAACCCCAGTGTGCTGAAAGTGTCAAAACATGTTTTTCAGCAGAAATAAACATGTTTCTGCAAGTTTGGTCAACCCCATGTAAGTTATGGGGCAGTAACAGTACACTTTTCAAAACGTGTTTTTCAGCCCGAAATAAACGCGTTTTTTCAGACAACTGAATACCCATGTAGCAGCAAGGCTCAGAAGAGCCCACACACTCAGATCTTAACCCCAGTGTGCAGAAAGGGTCAAAACGTGTTTTTCAGCAGAAATAAACATGTTTCTGCAAGTTTGGTCAACCCCATGTAAGTTATGGGGCAGTAACAGTACACTTTTCAAAACGTGTTTTTCAGCCCGAAATAAACGCGTTTTTTCAGACAACTGAATACCCATGTAGCAGCAAGGCTCAGAAGAGCCCACACACTCAGATCTTAACCCCAGTGTGCAGAAAGGGTCAAAACGTGTTTTTCAGCAGAAATAAACATGTTTCTGCAAGTTTGGTCAACCCCATGTAAGTTATGGGGCAGTAACAGTACACTTTTCAAAACGTGTTTTTCAGCCCGAAATAAACGCGTTTTTTCAGACAACTGAATCCCCATGTAGCAGCAAGGCTCAGAAGAGCCCACACACTCAGATCTTAACCCCAGTGTGCTGAAAGTGTCAAAACATGTTTTTCAGCAGAAATAAACATGTTTCTGCAAGTTTGGTCAACCCCATGTAAGTTATGGGGCAGTAACAGTACACTTTTCAAAACGTGTTTTTCAGCCCGAAATAAACACGTTTTTTCAGACAACTGAATCCCCATGTAGCAACAAGGCTCAGAAGAGCCCACACACTCAGATCTTAACCCCAGTGTGCTGAAAGTGTCAAAACATGTTTTTCAGCAGAAATAAACATGTTTCTGCAAGTTTGGTCAACCCCATGTAAGTTATGGGGCAGTAACAGTACACTTTTCAAAACGTGTTTTTCAGCCCGAAATAAACACGTTTTTTCAGACAACTGAATCCCCATGTAGCAACAAGGCTCAGAAGAGCCCACACACTCAGATCTTAACCCCAGTGTGCAGAAAGGGTCAAAACGTGTTTTTCAGCAGAAATAAACATGTTTCTGCAAGTTTGGTCAACCCCATGTAAGTTATGGGGCAGTAACAGTACACTTTTCAAAACGTGTTTTTCAGCCCGAAATAAACGCGTTTTTTCAGACAACTGAATACCCATGTAGCAGCAAGGCTCAGAAGAGCCCACACACTCAGATCTTAACCCCAGTGTGCAGAAAGGGTCAAAACGTGTTTTTCAGCAGAAATAAACATGTTTCTGCAAGTTTGGTCAACCCCATGTAAGTTATGGGGCAGTAACAGTACACTTTTCAAAACGTGTTTTTCAGCCCGAAATAAACGCGTTTTTTCAGACAACTGAATCCCCATGTAGCAGCAAGGCTCAGAAGAGCCCACACACTCAGATCTTAACCCCA
The DNA here is from genome assembly GCF_040954835.1 of Lepisosteus oculatus. Taxonomy (NCBI): domain Eukaryota; kingdom Metazoa; phylum Chordata; class Actinopteri; order Semionotiformes; family Lepisosteidae; genus Lepisosteus; species Lepisosteus oculatus. The sequence continues at coordinate 20,266 of NW_027168299.1, forward strand.
GTGTGCTGAAAGTGTCAAAACATGTTTTTCAGCAGAAATAAACATGTTTCTGCAAGTTTGGTCAACCCCATGTAAGTTATGGGGCAGTAACAGTACACTTTTCAAAACGTGTTTTTCAGCCCGAAATAAACACGTTTTTTCAGACAACTGAATCCCCATGTAGCAACAAGGCTCAGAAGAGCCCACACACTCAGATCTTAACCCCAGTGTGCTGAAAGTGTCAAAACATGTTTTTCAGCAGAAATAAACATGTTTCTGCAAGTTTGGTCAACCCCATGTAAGTTATGGGGCAGTAACAGTACACTTTTCAAAACGTGTTTTTCAGCCCGAAATAAACGCGTTTTTTCAGACAACTGAATCCCCATGTAGCAGCAAGGCTCAGAAGAGCCCACACACTCAGATCTTAACCCCAGTGTGCTGAAAGTGTCAAAACATGTTTTTCAGCAGAAATAAACATGTTTCTGCAAGTTTGGTCAACCCCATGTAAGTTATGGGGCAGTAACAGTACACTTTTCAAAACGTGTTTTTCAGCCCGAAATAAACACGTTTTTTCAGACAACTGAATCCCCATGTAGCAACAAGGCTCAGAAGAGCCCACACACTCAGATCTTAACCCCAGTGTGCTGAAAGTGTCAAAACATGTTTTTCAGCAGAAATAAACATGTTTCTGCAAGTTTGGTCAACCCCATGTAAGTTATGGGGCAGTAACAGTACACTTTTCAAAACGTGTTTTTCAGCCCGAAATAAACGCGTTTTTTCAGACAACTGAATCCCCATGTAGCAACAAGGCTCAGAAGAGCCCACACACTCAGATCTTAACCCCAGTGTGCTGAAAGTGTCTAAACATGTTTTTCAGCAGAAATAAACATGTTTCTGCAAGTTTGGTCAACCCCATGTAAGTTATGGGGCAGTAACAGTACACTTTTCAAAACGTGTTTTTCAGCCCGAAATAAACGCGTTTTTTCAGACAGCTGAATCCCCATGTAGCAACAAGGCTCAGAAGATCCCACACACTCAGATCTTAACCCCAGTGTGCTGAAAGTGTCAAAACATGTTTTTCAGCAGAAATAAACATGTTTCTGCAAGTTTGGTCAACCCCATGTAAGTTATGGGGCAGTAACAGTACACTTTTCAAAACGTGTTTTTCAGCCCGAAATAAACGCGTTTTTTCAGACAACTGAATCCCCATGTAGCAACAAGGCTCAGAAGAGCCCACACACTCAGATCTTAACCCCAGTGTGCAGAAAGGTTCAAAACATGTTTTTCAGCAGAAATAAACATGTTTCTGCAAGTTTGGTCAACCCCATGTAAGTTATGGGGCAGTAACAGTACACTTTTCAAAACGTGTTTTTCAGCCCGAAATAAACGCGTTTTTTCAGACAACTGAATACCCATGTAGCAGCAAGGCTCAGAAGAGCCCACACACTCAGATCTTAACCCCAGTGTGCAGAAAGGGTCAAAACGTGTTTTTCAGCAGAAATAAACATGTTTCTGCAAGTTTGGTCAACCCCATGTAAGTTATGGGGCAGTAACAGTACACTTTTCAAAACGTGTTTTTCAGCCCGAAATAAACGCGTTTTTTCAGACAACTGAATACCCATGTAGCAGCAAGGCTCAGAAGAGCCCACACACTCAGATCTTAACCCCAGTGTGAAGAAAGGGTCAAAACGTGTTTTTCAGCAGAAATAAACATGTTTCTGCAAGTTTGGTCAACCCCATGTAAGTTATGGGGCAGTAACAGTACACTTTTCAAAACGTGTTTTTCAGCCCGAAATAAACGCGTTTTTTCAGACAACTGAATACCCATGTAGCAGCAAGGCTCAGAAGAGCCCACACACTCAGATCTTAACCCCAGTGTGCTGAAAGTGTCAAAACATGTTTTTCAGCAGAAATAAACATGTTTCTGCAAGTTTGGTCAACCCCATGTAAGTTATGGGGCAGTAACAGTACACTTTTCAAAACGTGTTTTTCAGCCCGAAATAAACACGTTTTTTCAGACAACTGAATCCCCATGTAGCAACAAGGCTCAGAAGAGCCCACACACTCAGATCTTAACCCCAGTGTGCAGAAAGGTTCAAAACATGTTTTTCAGCAGAAATAAACATGTTTCTGCAAGTTTGGTCAACCCCATGTAAGTTATGGGGCAGTAACAGTACACTTTTCAAAACGTGTTTTTCAGCCCGAAATAAACGCGTTTTTTCAGACAACTGAATACCCATGTAGCAGCAAGGCTCAGAAGAGCCCACACACTCAGATCTTAACCCCAGTGTGCAGAAAGGGTCAAAACGTGTTTTTCAGCAGAAATAAACATGTTTCTGCAAGTTTGGTCAACCCCATGTAAGTTATGGGGCAGTAACAGTACACTTTTCAAAACGTGTTTTTCAGCCCGAAATAAACGCGTTTTTTCAGACAACTGAATACCCATGTAGCAGCAAGGCTCAGAAGAGCCCACACACTCAGATCTTAACCCCAGTGTGCTGAAAGTGTCAAAACATGTTTTTCAGCAGAAATAAACATGTTTCTGCAAGTTTGGTCAACCCCATGTAAGTTATGGGGCAGTAACAGTACACTTTTCAAAACGTGTTTTTCAGCCCGAAATAAACGCGTTTTTTCAGACAACTGAATCCCCATGTAGCAGCAAGGCTCAGAAGAGCCCACACACTCAGATCTTAACCCCAGTGTGCTGAAAGTGTCAAAACATGTTTTTCAGCAGAAATAAACATGTTTCTGCAAGTTTGGTCAACCCCATGTAAGTTATGGGGCAGTAACAGTACACTTTTCAAAACGTGTTTTTCAGCCCGAAATAAACACGTTTTTTCAGACAACTGAATCCCCATGTAGCAACAAGGCTCAGAAGAGCCCACACACTCAGATCTTAACCCCAGTGTGCTGAAAGTGTCAAAACATGTTTTTCAGCAGAAATAAACATGTTTCTGCAAGTTTGGTCAACCCCATGTAAGTTATGGGGCAGTAACAGTACACTTTTCAAAACGTGTTTTTCAGCCCGAAATAAACGCGTTTTTTCAGACAACTGAATCCCCATGTAGCAACAAGGCTCAGAAGAGCCCACACACTCAGATCTTAACCCCAGTGTGCTGAAAGTGTCAAAACATGTTTTTCAGCAGAAATAAACATGTTTCTGCAAGTTTGGTCAACCCCATGTAAGTTATGGGGCAGTAACAGTACACTTTTCAAAACGTGTTTTTCAGCCCGAAATAAACACGTTTTTTCAGACAACTGAATCCCCATGTAGCAACAAGGCTCAGAAGAGCCCACACACTCAGATCTTAACCCCAGTGTGCTGAAAGTGTCAAAACATGTTTTTCAGCAGAAATAAACATGTTTCTGCAAGTTTGGTCAACCCCATGTAAGTTATGGGGCAGTAACAGTACACTTTTCAAAACGTGTTTTTCAGCCCGAAATAAACGCGTTTTTTCAGACAACTGAATCCCCATGTAGCAGCAAGGCTCAGAAGAGCCCACACACTCAGATCTTAACCCCAGTGTGCTGAAAGTGTCAAAACATGTTTTTCAGCAGAAATAAACATGTTTCTGCAAGTTTGGTCAACCCCATGTAAGTTATGGGGCAGTAACAGTACACTTTTCAAAACGTGTTTTTCAGCCCGAAATAAACACGTTTTTTCAGACAACTGAATCCCCATGTAGCAACAAGGCTCAGAAGAGCCCACACACTCAGATCTTAACCCCAGTGTGCTGAAAGTGTCAAAACATGTTTTTCAGCAGAAATAAACATGTTTCTGCAAGTTTGGTCAACCCCATGTAAGTTATGGGGCAGTAACAGTACACTTTTCAAAACGTGTTTTTCAGCCCGAAATAAACGCGTTTTTTCAGACAACTGAATACCCATGTAGCAGCAAGGCTCAGAAGAGCCCACACACTCAGATCTTAACCCCAGTGTGCAGAAAGGGTCAAAACGTGTTTTTCAGCAGAAATAAACATGTTTCTGCAAGTTTGGTCAACCCCATGTAAGTTATGGGGCAGTAACAGTACACTTTTCAAAACGTGTTTTTCAGCCCGAAATAAACGCGTTTTTTCAGACAACTGAATACCCATGTAGCAGCAAGGCTCAGAAGAGCCCACACACTCAGATCTTAACCCCAGTGTGCAGAAAGGGTCAAAACGTGTTTTTCAGCAGAAATAAACATGTTTCTGCAAGTTTGGTCAACCCCATGTAAGTTATGGGGCAGTAACAGTACACTTTTCAAAACGTGTTTTTCAGCCCGAAATAAACGCGTTTTTTCAGACAACTGAATCCCCATGTAGCAGCAAGGCTCAGAAGAGCCCACACACTCAGATCTTAACCCCAGTGTGCTGAAAGTGTCAAAACATGTTTTTCAGCAGAAATAAACATGTTTCTGCAAGTTTGGTCAACCCCATGTAAGTTATGGGGCAGTAACAGTACACTTTTCAAAACGTGTTTTTCAGCCCGAAATAAACGCGTTTTTTCAGACAACTGAATCCCCATGTAGCAGCAAGGCTCAGAAGAGCCCACACACTCAGATCTTAACCCCAGTGTGCTGAAAGTGTCAAAACATGTTTTTCAGCAGAAATAAACATGTTTCTGCAAGTTTGGTCAACCCCATGTAAGTTATGGGGCAGTAACAGTACACTTTTCAAAACGTGTTTTTCAGCCCGAAATAAACACGTTTTTTCAGACAACTGAATCCCCATGTAGCAACAAGGCTCAGAAGAGCCCACACACTCAGATCTTAACCCCAGTGTGCTGAAAGTGTCAAAACATGTTTTTCAGCAGAAATAAACATGTTTCTGCAAGTTTGGTCAACCCCATGTAAGTTATGGGGCAGTAACAGTACACTTTTCAAAACGTGTTTTTCAGCCCGAAATAAACGCGTTTTTTCAGACAACTGAATCCCCATGTAGCAGCAAGGCTCAGAAGAGCCCACACACTCAGATCTTAACCCCAGTGTGCTGAAAGTGTCAAAACATGTTTTTCAGCAGAAATAAACATGTTTCTGCAAGTTTGGTCAACCCCATGTAAGTTATGGGGCAGTAACAGTACACTTTTCAAAACGTGTTTTTCAGCCCGAAATAAACACGTTTTTTCAGACAACTGAATCCCCATGTAGCAACAAGGCTCAGAAGAGCCCACACACTCAGATCTTAACCCCAGTGTGCTGAAAGTGTCAAAACATGTTTTTCAGCAGAAATAAACATGTTTCTGCAAGTTTGGTCAACCCCATGTAAGTTATGGGGCAGTAACAGTACACTTTTCAAAACGTGTTTTTCAGCCCGAAATAAACGCGTTTTTTCAGACAACTGAATCCCCATGTAGCAACAAGGCTCAGAAGAGCCCACACACTCAGATCTTAACCCCAGTGTGCTGAAAGTGTCAAAACATGTTTTTCAGCAGAAATAAACATGTTTCTGCAAGTTTGGTCAACCCCATGTAAGTTATGGGGCAGTAACAGTACACTTTTCAAAACGTGTTTTTCAGCCCGAAATAAATGCGTTTTTTCAGACAGCTGAATCCCCATGTAGCAACAAGGCTCAGAAGATCCCACACACTCAGATCTTAACCCCAGTGTGCTGAAAGTGTCAAAACATGTTTTTCAGCAGAAATAAACATGTTTCTGCAAGTTTGGTCAACCCCATGTAAGTTATGGGGCAGTAACAGTACACTTTTCAAAACTTGTTTTTCAGCCCGAAATAAACGCGTTTTTTCAGACAACTGAATACCCATGTAGCAGCAAGGCTCAGAAGAGCCCACACACTCAGATCTTAACCCCAGTGTGAAGAAAGGGTCAAAACGTGTTTTTCAGCAGAAATAAACATGTTTCTGCAAGTTTGGTCAACCCCATGTAAGTTATGGGGCAGTAACAGTACACTTTTCAAAACGTGTTTTTCAGCCCGAAATAAACGCGTTTTTTCAGACAACTGAATCCCCATGTAGCAGCAAGGCTCAGAAGAGCCCACACACTCAGATCTTAACCCCAGTGTGCTGAAAGTGTCAAAACATGTTTTTCAGCAGAAATAAACATGTTTCTGCAAGTTTGGTCAACCCCATGTAAGTTATGGGGCAGTAACAGTACACTTTTCAAAACGTGTTTTTCAGCCCGAAATAAACACGTTTTTTCAGACAACTGAATCCCCATGTAGCAACAAGGCTCAGAAGAGCCCACACACTCAGATCTTAACCCCAGTGTGCAGAAAGGTTCAAAACATGTTTTTCAGCAGAAATAAACATGTTTCTGCAAGTTTGGTCAACCCCATGTAAGTTATGGGGCAGTAACAGTACACGTTTCAAAACGTGTTTTTCAGCCCGAAATAAACGCGTTTTTTCAGACAACTGAATCCCCATGTAGCAACAAGGCTCAGAAGAGCCCACACACTCAGATCTTAACCCCAGTGTGCAGAAAGGTTCAAAACATGTTTTTCAGCAGAAATAAACATGTTTCTGCAAGTTTGGTCAACCCCATGTAAGTTATGGGGCAGTAACAGTACACTTTTCAAAACGTGTTTTTCAGCCCGAAATAAACGCGTTTTTTCAGACAACTGAATACCCATGTAGCAGCAAGGCTCAGAAGAGCCCACACACTCAGATCTTAACCCCAGTGTGCAGAAAGGGTCAAAACGTGTTTTTCAGCAGAAATAAACATGTTTCTGCAAGTTTGGTCAACCCCATGTAAGTTATGGGGCAGTAACAGTACACTTTTCAAAACGTGTTTTTCAGCCCGAAATAAACGCGTTTTTTCAGACAACTGAATACCCATGTAGCAGCAAGGCTCAGAAGAGCCCACACACTCAGATCTTAACCCCAGTGTGCAGAAAGGGTCAAAACGTGTTTTTCAGCAGAAATAAACATGTTTCTGCAAGTTTGGTCAACCCCATGTAAGTTATGGGGCAGTAACAGTACACTTTTCAAAACGTGTTTTTCAGCACGAAATAAACGCGTTTTTTCAGACAACTGAATACCCATGTAGCAGCAAGGCTCAGAAGAGCCCACACACTCAGATCTTAACCCCAGTGTGCAGAAAGGTTCAAAACATGTTTTTCAGCAGAAATAAACATGTTTCTGCAAGTTTGGTCAACCCCATGTAAGTTATGGGGCAGTAACAGTACACTTTTCAAAACGTGTTTTTCAGCCCGAAATAAACGCGTTTTTTCAGACAACTGAATACCCATGTAGCAGCAAGGCTCAGAAGAGCCCACACACTCAGATCTTAACCCCAGTGTGCAGAAAGGGTCAAAACGTGTTTTTCAGCAGAAATAAACATGTTTCTGCAAGTTTGGTCAACCCCATGTAAGTTATGGGGCAGTAACAGTACACTTTTCAAAACGTGTTTTTCAGCCCGAAATAAACACGTTTTTTCAGACAACTGAATCCCCATGTAGCAGCAAGGCTCAGAAGAGCCCACACACTCAGATCTTAACCCCAGTGTGCTGAAAGTGTCAAAACATGTTTTTCAGCAGAAATAAACATGTTTCTGCAAGTTTGGTCAACCCCATGTAAGTTATGGGGCAGTAACAGTGCACTTTTCAAAACGTGTTTTTCAGCCCGAAATAAACACGTTTTTTCAGACAACTGAATCCCCATGTAGCAACAAGGCTCAGAAGAGCCCACACACTCAGATCTTAACCCCAGTGTGCTGAAAGTGTCAAAACATGTTTTTCAGCAGAAATAAACATGTTTCTGCAAGTTTGGTCAACCCCATGTAAGTTATGGGGCAGTAACAGTACACTTTTCAAAACGTGTTTTTCAGCCCGAAATAAACGCGTTTTTTCAGACAACTGAATCCCCATGTAGCAGCAAGGCTCAGAAGAGCCCACACACTCAGATCTTAACCCCAGTGTGCTGAAAGTGTCAAAACATGTTTTTCAGCAGAAATAAACATGTTTCTGCAAGTTTGGTCAACCCCATGTAAGTTATGGGGCAGTAACAGTACACTTTTCAAAACGTGTTTTTCAGCCCGAAATAAACACGTTTTTTCAGACAACTGAATCCCCATGTAGCAACAAGGCTCAGAAGAGCCCACACACTCAGATCTTAACCCCAGTGTGCTGAAAGTGTCAAAACATGTTTTTCAGCAGAAATAAACATGTTTCTGCAAGTTTGGTCAACCCCATGTAAGTTATGGGGCAGTAACAGTACACTTTTCAAAACGTGTTTTTCAGCCCGAAATAAACGCGTTTTTTCAGACAACTGAATCCCCATGTAGCAACAAGGCTCAGAAGAGCCCACACACTCAGATCTTAACCCCAGTGTGCTGAAAGTGTCAAAACATGTTTTTCAGCAGAAATAAACATGTTTCTGCAAGTTTGGTCAACCCCATGTAAGTTATGGGGCAGTAACAGTACACTTTTCAAAACGTGTTTTTCAGCCCGAAATAAACGCGTTTTTTCAGACAACTGAATCCCCATGTAGCAGCAAGGCTCAGAAGAGCCCACACACTCAGATCTTAACCCCAGTGTGCTGAAAGTGTCAAAACATGTTTTTCAGCAGAAATAAACATGTTTCTGCAAGTTTGGTCAACCCCATGTAAGTTATGGGGCAGTAACAGTACACTTTTCAAAACGTGTTTTTCAGCCCGAAATAAACACGTTTTTTCAGACAACTGAATCCCCATGTAGCAACAAGGCTCAGAAGAGCCCACACACTCAGATCTTAACCCCAGTGTGCTGAAAGTGTCAAAACATGTTTTTCAGCAGAAATAAACATGTTTCTGCAAGTTTGGTCAACCCCATGTAAGTTATGGGGCAGTAACAGTACACTTTTCAAAACGTGTTTTTCAGCCCGAAATAAACGCGTTTTTTCAGACAACTGAATCCCCATGTAGCAGCAAGGCTCAGAAGAGCCCACACACTCAGATCTTAACCCCAGTGTGCTGAAAGTGTCAAAACATGTTTTTCAGCAGAAATAAACATGTTTCTGCAAGTTTGGTCAACCCCATGTAAGTTATGGGGCAGTAACAGTACACTTTTCAAAACGTGTTTTTCAGCCCGAAATAAACACGTTTTTTCAGACAACTGAATCCCCATGTAGCAACAAGGCTCAGAAGAGCCCACACACTCAGATCTTAACCCCAGTGTGCTGAAAGTGTCAAAACATGTTTTTCAGCAGAAATAAACATGTTTCTGCAAGTTTGGTCAACCCCATGTAAGTTATGGGGCAGTAACAGTACACTTTTCAAAACGTGTTTTTCAGCCCGAAATAAACGCGTTTTTTCAGACAACTGAATCCCCATGTAGCAGCAAGGCTCAGAAGAGCCCACACACTCAGATCTTAACCCCAGTGTGCTGAAAGTGTCAAAACATGTTTTTCAGCAGAAATAAACATGTTTCTGCAAGTTTGGTCAACCCCATGTAAGTTATGGGGCAGTAACAGTACACTTTTCAAAACGTGTTTTTCAGCCCGAAATAAACACGTTTTTTCAGACAACTGAATCCCCATGTAGCAACAAGGCTCAGAAGAGCCCACACACTCAGATCTTAACCCCAGTGTGCTGAAAGTGTCAAAACATGTTTTTCAGCAGAAATAAACATGTTTCTGCAAGTTTGGTCAACCCCATGTAAGTTATGGGGCAGTAACAGTACACTTTTCAAAACGTGTTTTTCAGCCCGAAATAAACGCGTTTTTTCAGACAACTGAATCCCCATGTAGCAACAAGGCTCAGAAGAGCCCACACACTCAGATCTTAACCCCAGTGTGCTGAAAGTGTCAAAACATGTTTTTCAGCAGAAATAAACATGTTTCTGCAAGTTTGGTCAACCCCATGTAAGTTATGGGGCAGTAACAGTACACTTTTCAAAACGTGTTTTTCAGCCCGAAATAAACACGTTTTTTCAGACAACTGAATCCCCATGTAGCAACAAGGCTCAGAAGAGCCCACACACTCAGATCTTAACCCCAGTGTGCTGAAAGTGTCAAAACATGTTTTTCAGCAGAAATAAACATGTTTCTGCAAGTTTGGTCAACCCCATGTAAGTTATGGGGCAGTAACAGTACACTTTTCAAAACGTGTTTTTCAGCCCGAAATAAACACGTTTTTTCAGACAACTGAATCCCCATGTAGCAACAAGGCTCAGAAGAGCCCACACACTCAGATCTTAACCCCAGTGTGCTGAAAGTGTCAAAACATGTTTTTCAGCAGAAATAAACATGTTTCTGCAAGTTTGGTCAACCCCATGTAAGTTATGGGGCAGTAACAGTACACTTTTCAAAACGTGTTTTTCAGCCCGAAATAAACGCGTTTTTTCAGACAACTGAATACCCATGTAGCAGCAAGGCTCAGAAGAGCCCACACACTCAGATCTTAACCCCAGTGTGCAGAAAGGGTCAAAACGTGTTTTTCAGCAGAAATAAACATGTTTCTGCAAGTTTGGTCAACCCCATGTAAGTTATGGGGCAGTAACAGTACACTTTTCAAAACGTGTTTTTCAGCCCGAAATAAACGCGTTTTTTCAGACAACTGAATCCCCATGTAGCAGCAAGGCTCAGAAGAGCCCACACACTCAGATCTTAACCCCAGTGTGCTGAAAGTGTCAAAACATGTTTTTCAGCAGAAATAAACATGTTTCTGCAAGTTTGGTCAACCCCATGTAAGTTATGGGGCAGTAACAGTACACTTTTCAAAACGTGTTTTTCAGCCCGAAATAAACACGTTTTTTCAGACAACTGAATCCCCATGTAGCAACAAGGCTCAGAAGAGCCCACACACTCAGATCTTAACCCCAGTGTGCTGAAAGTGTCAAAACATGTTTTTCAGCAGAAATAAACATGTTTCTGCAAGTTTGGTCAACCCCATGTAAGTTATGGGGCAGTAACAGTACACTTTTCAAAACGTGTTTTTCAGCCCGAAATAAACGCGTTTTTTCAGACAACTGAATCCCCATGTAGCAACAAGGCTCAGAAGAGCCCACACACTCAGATCTTAACCCCAGTGTGCTGAAAGTGTCAAAACATGTTTTTCAGCAGAAATAAACATGTTTCTGCAAGTTTGGTCAACCCCATGTAAGTTATGGGGCAGTAACAGTACACTTTTCAAAACGTGTTTTTCAGCCCGAAATAAACGCGTTTTTTCAGACAGCTGAATCCCCATGTAGCAACAAGGCTCAGAAGATCCCACACACTCAGATCTTAACCCCAGTGTGCTGAAAGTGTCAAAACATGTTTTTCAGCAGAAATAAACATGTTTCTGCAAGTTTGGTCAACCCCATGTAAGTTATGGGGCAGTAACAGTACACTTTTCAAAACGTGTTTTTCAGCCCGAAATAAACGCGTTTTTTCAGACAACTGAATCCCCATGTAGCAACAAGGCTCAGAAGAGCCCACACACTCAGATCTTAACCCCAGTGTGCAGAAAGGTTCAAAACATGTTTTTCAGCAGAAATAAACATGTTTCTGCAAGTTTGGTCAACCCCATGTAAGTTATGGGGCAGTAACAGTACACTTTTCAAAACGTGTTTTTCAGCCCGAAATAAACGCGTTTTTTCAGACAACTGAATACCCATGTAGCAGCAAGGCTCAGAAGAGCCCACACACTCAGATCTTAACCCCAGTGTGCAGAAAGGGTCAAAACGTGTTTTTCAGCAGAAATAAACATGTTTCTGCAAGTTTGGTCAACCCCATGTAAGTTATGGGGCAGTAACAGTACACTTTTCAAAACGTGTTTTTCAGCCCGAAATAAACGCGTTTTTTCAGACAACTGAATACCCATGTAGCAGCAAGGCTCAGAAGAGCCCACACACTCAGATCTTAACCCCAGTGTGAAGAAAGGGTCAAAACGTGTTTTTCAGCAGAAATAAACATGTTTCTGCAAGTTTGGTCAACCCCATGTAAGTTATGGGGCAGTAACAGTACACTTTTCAAAACGTGTTTTTCAGCCCGAAATAAACGCGTTTTTTCAGACAACTGAATCCCCATGTAGCAGCAAGGCTCAGAAGAGCCCACACACTCAGATCTTAACCCCAGTGTGCTGAAAGTGTCAAAACATGTTTTTCAGCAGAAATAAACATGTTTCTGCAAGTTTGGTCAACCCCATGTAAGTTATGGGGCAGTAACAGTACACTTTTCAAAACGTGTTTTTCAGCCCGAAATAAACACGTTTTTTCAGACAACTGAATCCCCATGTAGCAACAAGGCTCAGAAGAGCCCACACACTCAGATCTTAACCCCAGTGTGCAGAAAGGTTCAAAACATGTTTTTCAGCAGAAATAAACATGTTTCTGCAAGTTTGGTCAACCCCATGTAAGTTATGGGGCAGTAACAGTACACGTTTCAAAACGTGTTTTTCAGCCCGAAATAAACGCGTTTTTTCAGACAACTGAATCCCCATGTAGCAACAAGGCTCAGAAGAGCCCACACACTCAGATCTTAACCCCAGTGTGCAGAAAGGTTCAAAACATGTTTTTCAGCAGAAATAAACATGTTTCTGCAAGTTTGGTCAACCCCATGTAAGTTATGGGGCAGTAACAGTACACTTTTCAAAACGTGTTTTTCAGCCCGAAATAAACGCGTTTTTTCAGACAACTGAATACCCATGTAGCAGCAAGGCTCAGAAGAGCCCACACACTCAGATCTTAACCCCAGTGTGCAGAAAGGGTCAAAACGTGTTTTTCAGCAGAAATAAACATGTTTCTGCAAGTTTGGTCAACCCCATGTAAGTTATGGGGCAGTAACAGTACACTTTTCAAAACGTGTTTTTCAGCCCGAAATAAACGCGTTTTTTCAGACAACTGAATACCCATGTAGCAGCAAGGCTCAGAAGAGCCCACACACTCAGATCTTAACCCCAGTGTGCAGAAAGGGTCAAAACGTGTTTTTCAGCAGAAATAAACATGTTTCTGCAAGTTTGGTCAACCCCATGTAAGTTATGGGGCAGTAACAGTACACTTTTCAAAACGTGTTTTTCAGCACGAAATAAACGCGTTTTTTCAGACAACTGAATCCCCATGTAGCAGCAAGGCTCAGAAGAGCCCACACACTCAGATCTTAACCCCAGTGTGCTGAAAGTGTCAAAACATGTTTTTCAGCAGAAATAAACATGTTTCTGCAAGTTTGGTCAACCCCATGTAAGTTATGGGGCAGTAACAGTACACTTTTCAAAACGTGTTTTTCAGCCCGAAATAAACACGTTTTTTCAGACAACTGAATCCCCATGTAGCAACAAGGCTCAGAAGAGCCCACACACTCAGATCTTAACCCCAGTGTGCTGAAAGTGTCAAAACATGTTTTTCAGCAGAAATAAACATGTTTCTGCAAGTTTGGTCAACCCCATGTAAGTTATGGGGCAGTAACAGTACACTTTTCAAAACGTGTTTTTCAGCCCGAAATAAACGCGTTTTTTCAGACAACTGAATCCCCATGTAGCAGCAAGGCTCAGAAGAGCCCACACACTCAGATCTTAACCCCAGTGTGCTGAAAGTGTCAAAACATGTTTTTCAGCAGAAATAAACATGTTTCTGCAAGTTTGGTCAACCCCATGTAAGTTATGGGGCAGTAACAGTGCACTTTTCAAAACGTGTTTTTCAGCCCGAAATAAACACGTTTTTTTCAGACAACTGAATCCCCATGTAGCAACAAGGCTCAGAAGAGCCCACACACTCAGATCTTAACCCCAGTGTGCTGAAAGTGTCAAAACATGTTTTTCAGCAGAAATAAACATGTTTCTGCAAGTTTGGTCAACCCCATGTAAGTTATGGGGCAGTAACAGTACACTTTTCAAAACGTGTTTTTCAGCCCGAAATAAACGCGTTTTTTCAGACAACTGAATCCCCATGTAGCAGCAAGGCTCAGAAGAGCCCACACACTCAGATCTTAACCCCAGTGTGCTGAAAGTGTCAAAACATGTTTTTCAGCAGAAATAAACATGTTTCTGCAAGTTTGGTCAACCCCATGTAAGTTATGGGGCAGTAACAGTACACTTTTCAAAACGTGTTTTTCAGCCCGAAATAAACGCGTTTTTTCAGACAACTGAATCCCCATGTAGCAACAAGGCTCAGAAGAGCCCACACACTCAGATCTTAACCCCAGTGTGCAGAAAGGTTCAAAACATGTTTTTCAGCAGAAATAAACATGTTTCTGCAAGTTTGGTCAACCCCATGTAAGTTATGGGGCAGTAACAGTACACTTTTCAAAACGTGTTTTTCAGCCCGAAATAAACGCGTTTTTTCAGACAACTGAATACCCATGTAGCAGCAAGGCTCAGAAGAGCCCACACACTCAGATCTTAACCCCAGTGTGCAGAAAGGGTCAAAACGTGTTTTTCAGCAGAAATAAACATGTTTCTGCAAGTTTGGTCAACCCCATGTAAGTTATGGGGCAGTAACAGTACACTTTTCAAAACGTGTTTTTCAGCCCGAAATAAACGCGTTTTTTCAGACAACTGAATACCCATGTAGCAGCAAGGCTCAGAAGAGCCCACACACTCAGATCTTAACCCCAGTGTGAAGAAAGGGTCAAAACGTGTTTTTCAGCAGAAATAAACATGTTTCTGCAAGTTTGGTCAACCCCATGTAAGTTATGGGGCAGTAACAGTACACTTTTCAAAACGTGTTTTTCAGCCCGAAATAAACGCGTTTTTTCAGACAACTGAATCCCCATGTAGCAGCAAGGCTCAGAAGAGCCCACACACTCAGATCTTAACCCCAGTGTGCTGAAAGTGTCAAAACATGTTTTTCAGCAGAAATAAACATGTTTCTGCAAGTTTGGTCAACCCCATGTAAGTTATGGGGCAGTAACAGTACACTTTTCAAAACGTGTTTTTCAGCCCGAAATAAACACGTTTTTTCAGACAACTGAATCCCCATGTAGCAACAAGGCTCAGAAGAGCCCACACACTCAGATCTTAACCCCAGTGTGCAGAAAGGTTCAAAACATGTTTTTCAGCAGAAATAAACATGTTTCTGCAAGTTTGGTCAACCCCATGTAAGTTATGGGGCAGTAACAGTACACTTTTCAAAACGTGTTTTTCAGCCCGAAATAAACGCGTTTTTTCAGACAACTGAATACCCATGTAGCAGCAAGGCTCAGAAGAGCCCACACACTCAGATCTTAACCCCAGTGTGCTGAAAGTGTCAAAACATGTTTTTCAGCAGAAATAAACATGTTTCTGCAAGTTTGGTCAACCCCATGTAAGTTATGGGGCAGTAACAGTACACTTTTCAAAACGTGTTTTTCAGCCCGAAATAAACGCGTTTTTTCAGACAACTGAATCCCCATGTAGCAGCAAGGCTCAGAAGAGCCCACACACTCAGATCTTAACCCCAGTGTGCTGAAAGTGTCAAAACATGTTTTTCAGCAGAAATAAACATGTTTCTGCAAGTTTGGTCAACCCCATGTAAGTTATGGGGCAGTAACAGTACACTTTTCAAAACGTGTTTTTCAGCCCGAAATAAACACGTTTTTTCAGACAACTGAATCCCCATGTAGCAACAAGGCTCAGAAGAGCCCACACACTCAGATCTTAACCCCAGTGTGCTGAAAGTGTCAAAACATGTTTTTCAGCAGAAATAAACATGTTTCTGCAAGTTTGGTCAACCCCATGTAAGTTATGGGGCAGTAACAGTACACTTTTCAAAACGTGTTTTTCAGCCCGAAATAAACGCGTTTTTTCAGACAACTGAATCCCCATGTAGCAGCAAGGCTCAGAAGAGCCCACACACTCAGATCTTAACCCCAGTGTGCTGAAAGTGTCAAAACATGTTTTTCAGCAGAAATAAACATGTTTCTGCAAGTTTGGTCAACCCCATGTAAGTTATGGGGCAGTAACAGTACACTTTTCAAAACGTGTTTTTCAGCCCGAAATAAACACGTTTTTTCAGACAACTGAATCCCCATGTAGCAACAAGGCTCAGAAGAGCCCACACACTCAGATCTTAACCCCAGTGTGCTGAAAGTGTCAAAACATGTTTTTCAGCAGAAATAAACATGTTTCTGCAAGTTTGGTCAACCCCATGTAAGTTATGGGGCAGTAACAGTACACTTTTCAAAACGTGTTTTTCAGCCCGAAATAAACGCGTTTTTTCAGACAACTGAATCCCCATGTAGCAGCAAGGCTCAGAAGAGCCCACACACTCAGATCTTAACCCCAGTGTGCTGAAAGTGTCAAAACATGTTTTTCAGCAGAAATAAACATGTTTCTGCAAGTTTGGTCAACCCCATGTAAGTTATGGGGCAGTAACAGTACACTTTTCAAAACGTGTTTTTCAGCCCGAAATAAACACGTTTTTTCAGACAACTGAATCCCCATGTAGCAACAAGGCTCAGAAGAGCCCACACACTCAGATCTTAACCCCAGTGTGCTGAAAGTGTCAAAACATGTTTTTCAGCAGAAATAAACATGTTTCTGCAAGTTTGGTCAACCCCATGTAAGTTATGGGGCAGTAACAGTACACTTTTCAAAACGTGTTTTTCAGCCCGAAATAAACGCGTTTTTTCAGACAACTGAATCCCCATGTAGCAACAAGGCTCAGAAGAGCCCACACACTCAGATCTTAACCCCAGTGTGCTGAAAGTGTCAAAACATGTTTTTCAGCAGAAATAAACATGTTTCTGCAAGTTTGGTCAACCCCATGTAAGTTATGGGGCAGTAACAGTACACTTTTCAAAACGTGTTTTTCAGCCCGAAATAAACACGTTTTTTCAGACAACTGAATCCCCATGTAGCAACAAGGCTCAGAAGAGCCCACACACTCAGATCTTAACCCCAGTGTGCTGAAAGTGTCAAAACATGTTTTTCAGCAGAAATAAACATGTTTCTGCAAGTTTGGTCAACCCCATGTAAGTTATGGGGCAGTAACAGTACACTTTTCAAAACGTGTTTTTCAGCCCGAAATAAACGCGTTTTTTCAGACAACTGAATCCCCATGTAGCAGCAAGGCTCAGAAGAGCCCACACACTCAGATCTTAACCCCAGTGTGCTGAAAGTGTCAAAACATGTTTTTCAGCAGAAATAAACATGTTTCTGCAAGTTTGGTCAACCCCATGTAAGTTATGGGGCAGTAACAGTACACTTTTCAAAACGTGTTTTTCAGCCCGAAATAAACACGTTTTTTCAGACAACTGAATCCCCATGTAGCAACAAGGCTCAGAAGAGCCCACACACTCAGATCTTAACCCCAGTGTGCTGAAAGTGTCAAAACATGTTTTTCAGCAGAAATAAACATGTTTCTGCAAGTTTGGTCAACCCCATGTAAGTTATGGGGCAGTAACAGTACACTTTTCAAAACGTGTTTTTCAGCCCGAAATAAACGCGTTTTTTCAGACAACTGAATACCCATGTAGCAGCAAGGCTCAGAAGAGCCCACACACTCAGATCTTAACCCCAGTGTGCAGAAAGGGTCAAAACGTGTTTTTCAGCAGAAATAAACATGTTTCTGCAAGTTTGGTCAACCCCATGTAAGTTATGGGGCAGTAACAGTACACTTTTCAAAACGTGTTTTTCAGCCCGAAATAAACGCGTTTTTTCAGACAACTGAATACCCATGTAGCAGCAAGGCTCAGAAGAGCCCACACACTCAGATCTTAACCCCAGTGTGCAGAAAGGGTCAAAACGTGTTTTTCAGCAGAAATAAACATGTTTCTGCAAGTTTGGTCAACCCCATGTAAGTTATGGGGCAGTAACAGTACACTTTTCAAAACGTGTTTTTCAGCCCGAAATAAACGCGTTTTTTCAGACAACTGAATCCCCATGTAGCAGCAAGGCTCAGAAGAGCCCACACACTCAGATCTTAACCCCAGTGTGCTGAAAGTGTCAAAACATGTTTTTCAGCAGAAATAAACATGTTTCTGCAAGTTTGGTCAACCCCATGTAAGTTATGGGGCAGTAACAGTACACTTTTCAAAACGTGTTTTTCAGCCCGAAATAAACGCGTTTTTTCAGACAACTGAATCCCCATGTAGCAGCAAGGCTCAGAAGAGCCCACACACTCAGATCTTAACCCCAGTGTGCTGAAAGTGTCAAAACATGTTTTTCAGCAGAAATAAACATGTTTCTGCAAGTTTGGTCAACCCCATGTAAGTTATGGGGCAGTAACAGTACACTTTTCAAAACGTGTTTTTCAGCCCGAAATAAACACGTTTTTTCAGACAACTGAATCCCCATGTAGCAACAAGGCTCAGAAGAGCCCACACACTCAGATCTTAACCCCAGTGTGCTGAAAGTGTCAAAACATGTTTTTCAGCAGAAATAAACATGTTTCTGCAAGTTTGGTCAACCCCATGTAAGTTATGGGGCAGTAACAGTACACTTTTCAAAACGTGTTTTTCAGCCCGAAATAAACGCGTTTTTTCAGACAACTGAATCCCCATGTAGCAGCAAGGCTCAGAAGAGCCCACACACTCAGATCTTAACCCCAGTGTGCTGAAAGTGTCAAAACATGTTTTTCAGCAGAAATAAACATGTTTCTGCAAGTTTGGTCAACCCCATGTAAGTTATGGGGCAGTAACAGTACACTTTTCAAAACGTGTTTTTCAGCCCGAAATAAACACGTTTTTTCAGACAACTGAATCCCCATGTAGCAACAAGGCTCAGAAGAGCCCACACACTCAGATCTTAACCCCAGTGTGCTGAAAGTGTCAAAACATGTTTTTCAGCAGAAATAAACATGTTTCTGCAAGTTTGGTCAACCCCATGTAAGTTATGGGGCAGTAACAGTACACTTTTCAAAACGTGTTTTTCAGCCCGAAATAAACGCGTTTTTTCAGACAACTGAATCCCCATGTAGCAACAAGGCTCAGAAGAGCCCACACACTCAGATCTTAACCCCAGTGTGCTGAAAGTGTCAAAACATGTTTTTCAGCAGAAATAAACATGTTTCTGCAAGTTTGGTCAACCCCATGTAAGTTATGGGGCAGTAACAGTACACTTTTCAAAACGTGTTTTTCAGCCCGAAATAAACGCGTTTTTTCAGACAGCTGAATCCCCATGTAGCAACAAGGCTCAGAAGATCCCACACACTCAGATCTTAACCCCAGTGTGCTGAAAGTGTCAAAACATGTTTTTCAGCAGAAATAAACATGTTTCTGCAAGTTTGGTCAACCCCATGTAAGTTATGGGGCAGTAACAGTACACTTTTCAAAACGTGTTTTTCAGCCCGAAATAAACGCGTTTTTTCAGACAACTGAATCCCCATGTAGCAACAAGGCTCAGAAGAGCCCACACACTCAGATCTTAACCCCAGTGTGCAGAAAGGTTCAAAACATGTTTTTCAGCAGAAATAAACATGTTTCTGCAAGTTTGGTCAACCCCATGTAAGTTATGGGGCAGTAACAGTACACTTTTCAAAACGTGTTTTTCAGCCCGAAATAAACGCGTTTTTTCAGACAACTGAATACCCATGTAGCAGCAAGGCTCAGAAGAGCCCACACACTCAGATCTTAACCCCAGTGTGCAGAAAGGGTCAAAACGTGTTTTTCAGCAGAAATCAACATGTTTCTGCAAGTTTGGTCAACCCCATGTAAGTTATGGGGCAGTAACAGTACACTTTTCAAAACGTGTTTTTCAGCCCGAAATAAACGCGTTTTTTCAGACAACTGAATACCCATGTAGCAGCAAGGCTCAGAAGAGCCCACACACTCAGATCTTAACCCCAGTGTGAAGAAAGGGTCAAAACGTGTTTTTCAGCAGAAATAAACATGTTTCTGCAAGTTTGGTCAACCCCATGTAAGTTATGGGGCAGTAACAGTACACTTTTCAAAACGTGTTTTTCAGCCCGAAATAAACGCGTTTTTTCAGACAACTGAATCCCCATGTAGCAGCAAGGCTCAGAAGAGCCCACACACTCAGATCTTAACCCCAGTGTGCTGAAAGTGTCAAAACATGTTTTTCAGCAGAAATAAACATGTTTCTGCAAGTTTGGTCAACCCCATGTAAGTTATGGGGCAGTAACAGTACACTTTTCAAAACGTGTTTTTCAGCCCGAAATAAACACGTTTTTTCAGACAACTGAATCCCCATGTAGCAACAAGGCTCAGAAGAGCCCACACACTCAGATCTTAACCCCAGTGTGCAGAAAGGTTCAAAACATGTTTTTCAGCAGAAATAAACATGTTTCTGCAAGTTTGGTCAACCCCATGTAAGTTATGGGGCAGTAACAGTACACGTTCAAAACGTGTTTTTCAGCCCGAAATAAACGCGTTTTTTCAGACAACTGAATCCCCATGTAGCAACAAGGCTCAGAAGAGCCCACACACTCAGATCTTAACCCCAGTGTGCAGAAAGGTTCAAAACATGTTTTTCAGCAGAAATAAACATGTTTCTGCAAGTTTGGTCAACCCCATGTAAGTTATGGGGCAGTAACAGTACACTTTTCAAAACGTGTTTTTCAGCCCGAAATAAACGCGTTTTTTTCAGACAACTGAATACCCATGTAGCAGCAAGGCTCAGAAGAGCCCACACACTCAGATCTTAACCCCAGTGTGCAGAAAGGGTCAAAACGTGTTTTTCAGCAGAAATAAACATGTTTCTGCAAGTTTGGTCAACCCCATGTAAGTTATGGGGCAGTAACAGTACACTTTTCAAAACGTGTTTTCAGCCCGAAATAAACGCGTTTTTTCAGACAACTGAATACCCATGTAGCAGCAAGGCTCAGAAGAGCCCACACACTCAGATCTTAACCCCAGTGTGCAGAAAGGGTCAAAACGTGTTTTTCAGCAGAAATAAACATGTTTCTGCAAGTTTGGGTCAACCCCATGTAAGTTATGGGGCAGTAACAGTACACTTTTCAAAACGTGTTTTTCAGCACGAAATAAACGCGTTTTTTCAGACAACTGAATCCCCATGTAGCAGCAAGGCTCAGAAGAGCCCACACACTCAGATCTTAACCCCAGTGTGCTGAAAGTGTCAAAACATGTTTTTTCAGCAGAAATAAACATGTTTCTGCAAGTTTGGTCAACCCCATGTAAGTTATGGGGCAGTAACAGTACACTTTTCAAAACGTGTTTTTCAGCCCGAAATAAACACGTTTTTTCAGACAACTGAATCCCCATGTAGCAACAAGGCTCAGAAGAGCCCACACACTCAGATCTTAACCCCAGTGTGCTGAAAGTGTCAAAACATGTTTTTCAGCAGAAATAAACATGTTTCTGCAAGTTTGGTCAACCCCATGTAAGTTATGGGGCAGTAACAGTACACTTTTCAAAACGTGTTTTTCAGCCCGAAATAAACGCGTTTTTTTCAGACAACTGAATCCCCATGTAGCAGCAAGGCTCAGAAGAGCCCACACACTCAGATCTTAACCCCAGTGTGCTGAAAGTGTCAAAACATGTTTTTCAGCAGAAATAAACATGTTTCTGCAAGTTTGGTCAACCCCATGTAAGTTATGGGGCAGTAACAGTGCACTTTTTCAAAACGTGTTTTTCAGCCCGAAATAAACACGTTTTTTCAGACAACTGAATCCCCATGTAGCAACAAGGCTCAGAAGAGCCCACACACTCAGATCTTAACCCCAGTGTGCTGAAGTGTCAAAACATGTTTTTCAGCAGAAATAAACATGTTTCTGCAAGTTTGGTCAACCCCATGTTAAGTTATGGGGCAGTAACAGTACACTTTTCAAAACGTGTTTTTCAGCCCGAAATAAACGCGTTTTTTCAGACAACTGAATCCCCATGTAGCAGCAAGGGCTCAGAAGAGCCCACACACTCAGATCTTAACCCCAGTGTGCTGAAAGTGTCAAAACATGTTTTCAGCAGAAATAAACATGTTTCTGCAAGTTTGGTCAACCCCATGTAAGTTATGGGGCAGTAACAGTACACTTTTCAAAACGTGTTTTTCAGCCCGAAATAAACGCGTTTTTTCAGACAACTGAATCCCCATGTAGCAACAAGGCTCAGAAGAGCCCACACACTCAGATCTTAACCCCAGTGTGCAGAAAGGTTCAAAACATGTTTTTCAGCAGAAATAAACATGTTTCTGCAAGTTTGGTCAACCCCATGTAAGTTATGGGGCAGTAACAGTACACTTTTCAAAACGTGTTTTTCAGCCCGAAATAAACGCGTTTTTTCAGACAACTGAATACCCATGTAGCAGCAAGGCTCAGAAGAGCCCACACACTCAGATCTTAACCCCAGTGTGCAGAAAGGGTCAAAACGTGTTTTTCAGCAGAAATAAACATGTTTCTGCAAGTTTGGTCAACCCCATGTAAGTTATGGGGCAGTAACAGTACACTTTTCAAAACGTGTTTTTCAGCCCCGAAATAAACGCGTTTTTTCAGACAACTGAATACCCATGTAGCAGCAAGGCTCAGAAGAGCCCACACACTCAGATCTTAACCCCAGTGTGAAGAAAGGGTCAAAACGTGTTTTTCAGCAGAAATAAACATGTTTCTGCAAGTTTGGTCAACCCCATGTAAGTTATGGGGCAGTAACAGTACACTTTTCAAAACGTGTTTTTCAGCCCGAAATAAACGCGTTTTCAGACAACTGAATCCCCATGTAGCAGCAAGGCTCAGAAGAGCCCACACACTCAGATCTTAACCCCAGTGTGCTGAAAGTGTCAAAACATGTTTTTCAGCAGAAATAAACATGTTTCTGCAAGTTTGGTCAACCCCATGTAAGTTATGGGGCAGTAACAGTACACTTTTCAAAACGTGTTTTCAGCCCGAAATAAACACGTTTTTTCAGACAACTGAATCCCCATGTAGCAACAAGGCTCAGAAGAGCCCACACACTCAGATCTTAACCCCAGTGTGCAGAAAGGTTCAAAACATGTTTTTCAGCAGAAATAAACATGTTTCTGCAAGTTTGGTCAACCCCATGTAAGTTATGGGGCAGTAACAGTACACTTTTCAAAACGTGTTTTTCAGCCCGAAATAAACGCGTTTTTTCAGACAACTGAATACCCATGTAGCAGCAAAGGCTCAGAAGAGCCCACACACTCAGATCTTAACCCCAGTGTGCTGAAAGTGTCAAAACATGTTTTTCAGCAGAAATAAACATGTTTTCTGCAAGTTTGGTCAACCCCATGTAAGTTATGGGGCAGTAACAGTACACTTTTCAAAACGTGTTTTTCAGCCCGAAATAAACACGTTTTTTCAGACAACTGAATCCCATGTAGCAACAAGGCTCAGAAGAGCCCACACACTCAGATCTTAACCCCAGTGTGCTGAAAGTGTCAAAACATGTTTTTCAGCAGAAATAAACATGTTTCTGCAAGTTTGGTCAACCCCATGTAAGTTATGGGGCAGTAACAGTACACTTTCAAAACGTGTTTTTCAGCCCGAAATAAACGCGTTTTTTCAGACAACTGAATCCCCATGTAGCAACAAGGCTCAGAAGAGCCCACACACTCAGATCTTAACCCCAGTGTGCTGAAAGTGTCAAAAACATGTTTTTCAGCAGAAATAAACATGTTCTGCAAGTTTGGTCAACCCCATGTAAGTTATGGGGCAGTAACAGTACACTTTTCAAAACGTGTTTTTCAGCCCGAAATAAACACGTTTTTCAGACAACTGAATCCCCATGTAGCAACAAGGCTCAGAAGAGCCCACACACTCAGATCTTAACCCCAGTGTGCTGAAAGTGTCAAAACATGTTTTTCAGCAGAAATAAACATGTTTCTGCAAGTTTGGTCAACCCCATGTAAGTTATGGGGCAGTAACAGTACACTTTTCAAAACGTGTTTTTCAGCCCGAAATAAACGCGTTTTTTCAGACAACTGAATCCCATGTAGCAGCAAAGGCTCAGAAGAGCCCACACACTCAGATCTTAACCCCAGTGTGTCTGAAAGTTGTCAAAACATTTTTTTTCAGCAGAAAATAACATGTTTCTGCAAGTTGGTCAACCCCATGTAAGTTATGGGGCAGTAACAGTACACTTTTCAAACGTGTTTTTCAGCCCGAAATAAACACGTTTTTTCAGACAACTGAATCCCATGTAGCAACAAGGCTCAGAAGAGCCCACACACTCAGATCTTAACCCCAGTGTGCTGAAAGTGTCAAAACATGTTTTTCAGCAGAAATAAACATGTTTCTGCAAGTTTGGTCAACCCCATGTAAGTTATGGGGCAGTAACAGTACACTTTTCAAAACGTGTTTTTCAGCCCGAAATAAACGCGTTTTTTCAGACAACTGATACCCATGTAGCAGCAAGGCTCAGAAGAGCCACACACTCAGATCTTAACCCCAGTGTGCAGAAAGGGTCAAAACGTGTTTTTCAGCAGAATAAACATGTTTCTGCAAGTTTGGTCAACCCCATGTAAGTTATGGGGCAGTAACAGTACACTTTTCAAAACGTGTTTTTCAGCCCGAAATAAACGCGTTTTTCAGACAACTGAATACCCATGTAGCAGCAAGGCTCAGAAGAGCCACACACTCAGATCTTAACCCCAGTGTGCAGAAAGGGTCAAAACGTGTTTTTCAGCAGAAATAAACATGTTTCTGCAAGTTTGGTCAACCCCATGTAAGTTATGGGGCAGTAACAGTACACTTTTCAAAACGTGTTTTTCAGCCCGAAATAAACGCGTTTTTTCA